>NC_091864.1:0-37500 GCF_019399895.1 Cardiocondyla obscurior
CTGGCCTGGCCTGGCCTGGCCTGGCCTGGCCTGGCCTGGCCCTGGCCTGGCCTGGCCTGGCTGGCCTGGCCTGGCCTGGCCTGGCCTGGCCTGGCCTGGCCTGGCCTGGCCTGGCCTGGCCTGGCCTGGCCTGGCCTGGCCTGGCCTGAGCCTGAGCACCAGGCCTGGCCTGGCCTGGCCTGGCCTGGCCTGAGGCCTGGCCTGGCCTGGCCTGGCCTGGCCTGGCCTGGCCTGGCCTGGCCTGGCCTGGCCTGGCCTGGCCTGGCCTGGCCTGGCCTGGCCTGGCCTGGCCTGGCCTGGCCTGGCCTGGCCTGGCCTGGCCTGGCCTGGCCTGGCCTGGCCTGGCCTGGCCTGGCCTGGCCTGGCCTGGCCTGAGCCTGGCCTGGCCTGGCCTGGCCTGGCCTGGCCTGGCCTGGCCTGGCCTGGCCTGGCCTGGCCTGGCCTGGCCTGGCCTGGCCCCTGGCCTGGCCCTGGCCTGGCCTGGCCTGGCCTGGCCTGGCCTGGCCTGGCCTGGCCTGGCCTGGCCTGGCCTGGCCTGGCCTGGCCTGGCCTGGCCTGGCCTGGCCTGGCCTGGCCTGGCCTGGCCTGGCCTGGCCTGGCCTGAGCCTGGCTGGCCTGGCCTGGCCTGGCCTGGCCTGGCCTGGCCTGGCCTGGCCTGGCCTGGCCTGGCCTGGCCTGGCCTGAGCCTGGCCTGGCCTGGCCACAGGCCTGGCCTGGCCTGGCCTGGCCTGGCCTGGCCTGGCCTGGCCTGGCCTGGCCTGAGCTGTGGCCTGGCCTGGCCTGGCCTGGCCTGGCCTGGCCTGGCCTGGCCTGAGCCTGGCCTGGCCTGGCCTGGCCTGGCCTGGCCTGGCCTGTGGCCTGGCCTGGCCTGGCCTGGCCTGGCCTGGCCTGGCCTGGCCTGGCCTGGCCTGGCCTGGCCTGGCCTGGCCTGGCCTGGCCTGGCCTGGCCTGGCCTGGCCTGGCCTGGCCTGGCCTGGCCTGGCCTGGCCTGGCCTGGCCTGGCCTGGCCTGGCCTGGCCTGGCCTGGCCTGGCCTGGCCTGGCCTGGCCTGGCCTGGCCTGGCCTGGCCTGGCCTGGCCTGGCCTGGCCTGGCCTGGCCTATGGCCTGGCCTGGCCTGGCCCTGGCCTGGCCTGGCCTGGCCTGGCCTGGCCTGGCCTGGCCTGGCCTGGCCTGGCCTGGCCTGGCCTGGCCTGGCCTGGCCTGGCCTGGCCTGGCCTGGCCTGGCCTGGCCTGGCCTGGCCTGGCCTGGCCTGGCCTGGCCTGGCCTGGCCTGGCCTGGCCTGGCCTGGCCTGGCCTGGCCTGGCCTGGCCTGGCCTGGCCTGGCCTGGCCTGGCCTGGCCTGGCCTGGCCTGGCCTGGCCTGGCCTGGCCTGGCCTGGCCTGGCCTGGCCTGGCCTGGCCTGGCCCTGGCCTGGCCTGGCCTGGCCTGGCCTGGCCTGGCCTGGCCTGGCCTGGCCTGGCCTGGCCTGGCCTGGCCTGGCCTGGCCTGGCCTGGCCTGGCCTGGCCTGGCCTGGCCTGGCCTGGCCTGCCTGGCCTGGCTGGCCTGGCCTGGCCTGGCCTGGCCTGGCCTGGCCTGGCCTGGCCTGGCCTGGCCTGGCCTGGCCTGGCCTGGCCTGGCCTGGCCTGGCCTGGCCTGGCCTGGCCTGGCCTGGCCTGGCCTGGCCTGGCCTGGCCTGGCCTGGCCTGGCCTGGCCTGGCCTGGCCTGGCCTGGCCTGGCCTGGCCTGGCCTGGCCCCTGGCCTGGCCTGGCCTGGCCTGGCCTGGCCTGGCCTGGCCTGGCCTGGCCTGGCCTGGCCTGGCCTGGCCTGGGCCTGGCCTGGCCTGGCCTGGCCTGGCCTGGCCTGGCCTGGCCTGGCCTGGCCTGGCCTGGCCTGGCCTGGCCTGGCCTGGCCTGGCCTGGCCTGGCCTGGCCTGGCCTGGCCTGGCCTGGCCTGGCCTGGCCTGGCCTGGCCTGGCCTGGCCTGGCCTGGCCCTGGCCTGGCCTGGCCTGGCTGGCCTGGCCTGGCCTGGCCTGGCCTGGCCTGGCCTGGCCTGGCCTGGCCTGGCCTGGCCTGGCCTGGCCTGGCCTGGCCTGGCCTGGCCTGGCCTGGCCTGAGCCTGGCCTGGCCTGGCCTGGCCTGGCCTGGCCTGGCCTGGCCTGGCCTGGCCTGGCCTGGCCTGGCCTGGCCTGGCCTGGCCTGGCCTGGCCTGTGGCCTGGCCTGGCCTGGCCTGGCCTGGCCTGGCCTGGCCTGGCCTGGCCTGGCCTGAGCCTGGCCTGGCCTGGCCTGGCCTGGCCTGGCCTGGCCTGGCCTGGCCTGGCCTGGCCTGGCCTGGCCTGGCCTGGCCTGAGGCCTGGCTGGCCTGCAGCCTGGCCTGGCCTGGCCTGGCCTGAGCCTGGCCTGGCCTGGCCTGGCCTGGCCTGGCCTGGCCTGGCCTGAGCCTGGCCTGGCCTGGCCTGGCCTGGCCTGGCCTGGCCTGGCCTGGCCTGGCCTGGCCTGGCCTGGCCTGGCCTGGCCTGGCCTGGCCTGGCCTGGCCTGGCCTGGCCTGGCCTGGCCTGGCCTGGCCTGGCCTGGCCTGGCCTGGCCTGGCCTGGCCTGGCCTGGCCTGGCCTGGCCTGGCCTGGCCTGGCCTGGCCTGGCCTGGCCTGGCCCTGGCCTGGGCCTGGCCTGGCCTGGCCTGGCCTGGCCTGGCCTGGCCTGGCCTGGCCTGGCCTGGCCTGGCCTGGCCTGGCCTGGCCTGGCCTGGCCTGGCCTGGCCTGGCCTGGCCTGGCCTGGCCTGGCCTGGCCTGGCCTGGCCTGGCCTGGCCTGGCCTGGCCTGGCCTGGCCTGGCCTGGCCTGGCCTGAGGCCTGGCCTGAGCCTGGCCTGGCTGGCCTGGCCTGGCCTGGCCTGGCCTGGCCTGGCCTGGCCTGGCCTGGCCTGGCCTGGCCTGGCCTGGCCTGGCCTGGCCTGGCCTGGCCTGGCCTGGCCTGGCCTGGCCTGGCCTGGCCTGGCCTGGCCTGGCCTGGCCTGGCCTGGCCTGGCCTGGCCTGGCCTGGCCTGGCCTGGCCTGGCCTGGCCTGGCCTGGCCTGGCCTGGCCTGGCCTGGCCTGGCCTGGCCTGGCCTGGCCTGGCCTGGCCTGGCCTGGCCTGGCCTGGCCTGGCCTGGCCTGGCCTGGCCTGGCTGGCCTGGCCTGGCCTGGCCTGGCCTGGCCTGGCCTGGCCTGGCCTGGCCTGGCCTGGCCTGGCCTGGCCTGGCCTGGCCTGGCCTGGCCTGGCCTGGCCTGGCCTGGCCTGGCCTGGCCTGGCCTGGCCTGGCCTGGCCTGGCCTGGCCTGGCCTGGCCTGGCCTGGCCTGGCCTGGCCTGGCCTGGCCTGGCCTGGCCTGGCCTGGCCTGGCCTGGCCTGGCCTGGCCTGGCCTGGCCTGGCCTGGCCTGGCCTGGCCTGGCCTGGCCTGGCCTGGCCTGGCCTGGCCTGGCCTGACGGCCTGGCCTGGCCTGGCCTGGCCTGGCCTGGCCTGGCCTGGCCTGGCCTGGCCTGGCCTGGCCTGGCCTGGCCTGGCCTGGCCTGGCCTGGCCTGGGCCTGGCCTGGCCTGGCCTGGCCTGGCCTGGCCTGGCCTGGCCTGGCCTGGCCTGGCCTGGCCTGGCCTGGCCTGGCCTGGCCTGGCCTGGCCTGGCCTGGCCTGGCCTGGCCTGGCCTGGCCTGGCCTGGCCTGGCCTGGCCTGGCCTGGCCTGGCCTGGCCTGGCCTGGCCTGGCCTGGCCTGGCCTGGCCTGGCCTGGCCTGGCCTGGCCTGGCCTGGCCTGGCCTGGCCTGGCCTGGCCTGGCCTGGCCTGGCCTGGCCTGGCCTGGCCTGGCCTGGCCTGGCCTGGCCTGGCCTGGCCTGGCCTGGCCTGGCCTGGCCTGGCCTGGCCTGGCCTGGCCTGGCCTGGCCTGGCCTGGCCTGGCCTGGCCTGGCCTGGCCTGGCCTGGCCTGGCCTGGCCTGGCCTGGCCTGGCCTGGCCTGGCCTGGCCTGGCCTGGCCTGGCCTGGCCTGGCCTGGCCTGGCCTGGCCTGGCCTGGCCTGGCCTGGCCTGGCCTGGCCTGGCCTGGCCTGGCCTGGCCTGGCCTGGCCTGGCCTGGCCTGGCCTGGCCTGGCCTGGCCTGGCCTGGCCTGGCCTGGCCTGGCCTGGCCTGGCCTGGCCTGGCCTGGCCTGGCCTGGCCTGGCCTGGCCTGGCCTGGCCTGGCCTGGCCTGGCCTGGCCTGGCCTGGCCTGGCCTGGCCTGGCCTGGCCTGGCCTGGCCTGGCCTGGCCTGGCCTGGCCTGGCCTGGCCTGGCCTGGCCTGGCCTGGCCTGGCCTGGCCTGGCCTGGCCTGGCCTGGCCTGGCCTGGCCTGGCCTGGCCTGGCCTGGCCTGGCCTGGCCTGGCCTGGCCTGGCCTGGCCTGGCCTGGCCTGGCCTGGCCTGGCCTGGCCTGGCCTGGCCTGGCCTGGCCTGGCCTGGCCTGGCCTGGCCTGGCCTGGCCTGGCCTGGCCTGGCCTGGCCTGGCCTGGCCTGGCCTGGCCTGGCCTGGCCTGGCCTGGCCTGGCCTGGCCTGGCCTGGCCTGGCCTGGCCTGGCCTGGCCTGGCCTGGCCTGGCCTGGCCTGGCCTGGCCTGGCCTGGCCTGGCCTGGCCTGGCCTGGCCTGGCCTGGCCTGGCCTGGCCTGGCCTGGCCTGGCCTGGCCTGGCCTGGCCTGGCCTGGCCTGGCCTGGCCTGGCCTGGCCTGGCCTGGCCTGGCCTGGCCTGGCCTGGCCTGGCCTGGCCTGGCCTGGCCTGGCCTGGCCTGGCCTGGCCTGGCCTGGCCTGGCCTGGCCTGGCCTGGCCTGGCCTGGCCTGGCCTGGCCTGGCCTGGCCTGGCCTGGCCTGGCCTGGCCTGGCCTGGCCTGGCCTGGCCTGGCCTGGCCTGGCCTGGCCTGGCCTGGCCTGGCCTGGCCTGGCCTGGCCTGGCCTGGCCTGGCCTGGCCTGGCCTGGCCTGGCCTGGCCTGGCCTGGCCTGGCCTGGCCTGGCCTGGCCTGGCCTGGCCTGGCCTGGCCTGGCCTGGCCTGGCCTGGCCTGGCCTGGCCTGGCCTGGCCTGGCCTGGCCTGGCCTGGCCTGGCCTGGCCTGGCCTGGCCTGGCCTGGCCTGGCCTGGCCTGGCCTGGCCTGGCCTGGCCTGGCCTGGCCTGGCCTGGCCTGGCCTGGCCTGGCCTGGCCTGGCCTGGCCTGGCCTGGCCTGGCCTGGCCTGGCCTGGCCTGGCCTGGCCTGGCCTGGCCTGGCCTGGCCTGGCCTGGCCTGGCCTGGCCTGGCCTGGCCTGGCCTGGCCTGGCCTGGCCTGGCCTGGCCTGGCCTGGCCTGGCCTGGCCTGGCCTGGCCTGGCCTGGCCTGGCCTGGCCTGGCCTGGCCTGGCCTGGCCTGGCCTGGCCTGGCCTGGCCTGGCCTGGCCTGGCCTGGCCTGGCCTGGCCTGGCCTGGCCTGGCCTGGCCTGGCCTGGCCTGGCCTGGCCTGGCCTGGCCTGGCCTGGCCTGGCCTGGCCTGGCCTGGCCTGGCCTGGCCTGGCCTGGCCTGGCCTGGCCTGGCCTGGCCTGGCCTGGCCTGGCCTGGCCTGGCCTGGCCTGGCCTGGCCTGGCCTGGCCTGGCCTGGCCTGGCCTGGCCTGGCCTGGCCTGGCCTGGCCTGGCCTGGCCTGGCCTGGCCTGGCCTGGCCTGGCCTGGCCTGGCCTGGCCTGGCCTGGCCTGGCCTGGCCTGGCCTGGCCTGGCCTGGCCTGGCCTGGCCTGGCCTGGCCTGGCCTGGCCTGGCCTGGCCTGGCCTGGCCTGGCCTGGCCTGGCCTGGCCTGGCCTGGCCTGGCCTGGCCTGGCCTGGCCTGGCCTGGCCTGGCCTGGCCTGGCCTGGCCTGGCCTGGCCTGGCCTGGCCTGGCCTGGCCTGGCCTGGCCTGGCCTGGCCTGGCCTGGCCTGGCCTGGCCTGGCCTGGCCTGGCCTGGCCTGGCCTGGCCTGGCCTGGCCTGGCCTGGCCTGGCCTGGCCTGGCCTGGCCTGGCCTGGCCTGGCCTGGCCTGGCCTGGCCTGGCCTGGCCTGGCCTGGCCTGGCCTGGCCTGGCCTGGCCTGGCCTGGCCTGGCCTGGCCTGGCCTGGCCTGGCCTGGCCTGGCCTGGCCTGGCCTGGCCTGGCCTGGCCTGGCCTGGCCTGGCCTGGCCTGGCCTGGCCTGGCCTGGCCTGGCCTGGCCTGGCCTGGCCTGGCCTGGCCTGGCCTGGCCTGGCCTGGCCTGGCCTGGCCTGGCCTGGCCTGGCCTGGCCTGGCCTGGCCTGGCCTGGCCTGGCCTGGCCTGGCCTGGCCTGGCCTGGCCTGGCCTGGCCTGGCCTGGCCTGGCCTGGCCTGGCCTGGCCTGGCCTGGCCTGGCCTGGCCTGGCCTGGCCTGGCCTGGCCTGGCCTGGCCTGGCCTGGCCTGGCCTGGCCTGGCCTGGCCTGGCCTGGCCTGGCCTGGCCTGGCCTGGCCTGGCCTGGCCTGGCCTGGCCTGGCCTGGCCTGGCCTGGCCTGGCCTGGCCTGGCCTGGCCTGGCCTGGCCTGGCCTGGCCTGGCCTGGCCTGGCCTGGCCTGGCCTGGCCTGGCCTGGCCTGGCCTGGCCTGGCCTGGCCTGGCCTGGCCTGGCCTGGCCTGGCCTGGCCTGGCCTGGCCTGGCCTGGCCTGGCCTGGCCTGGCCTGGCCTGGCCTGGCCTGGCCTGGCCTGGCCTGGCCTGGCCTGGCCTGGCCTGGCCTGGCCTGGCCTGGCCTGGCCTGGCCTGGCCTGGCCTGGCCTGGCCTGGCCTGGCCTGGCCTGGCCTGGCCTGGCCTGGCCTGGCCTGGCCTGGCCTGGCCTGGCCTGGCCTGGCCTGGCCTGGCCTGGCCTGGCCTGGCCTGGCCTGGCCTGGCCTGGCCTGGCCTGGCCTGGCCTGGCCTGGCCTGGCCTGGCCTGGCCTGGCCTGGCCTGGCCTGGCCTGGCCTGGCCTGGCCTGGCCTGGCCTGGCCTGGCCTGGCCTGGCCTGGCCTGGCCTGGCCTGGCCTGGCCTGGCCTGGCCTGGCCTGGCCTGGCCTGGCCTGGCCTGGCCTGGCCTGGCCTGGCCTGGCCTGGCCTGGCCTGGCCTGGCCTGGCCTGGCCTGGCCTGGCCTGGCCTGGCCTGGCCTGGCCTGGCCTGGCCTGGCCTGGCCTGGCCTGGCCTGGCCTGGCCTGGCCTGGCCTGGCCTGGCCTGGCCTGGCCTGGCCTGGCCTGGCCTGGCCTGGCCTGGCCTGGCCTGGCCTGGCCTGGCCTGGCCTGGCCTGGCCTGGCCTGGCCTGGCCTGGCCTGGCCTGGCCTGGCCTGGCCTGGCCTGGCCTGGCCTGGCCTGGCCTGGCCTGGCCTGGCCTGGCCTGGCCTGGCCTGGCCTGGCCTGGCCTGGCCTGGCCTGGCCTGGCCTGGCCTGGCCTGGCCTGGCCTGGCCTGGCCTGGCCTGGCCTGGCCTGGCCTGGCCTGGCCTGGCCTGGCCTGGCCTGGCCTGGCCTGGCCTGGCCTGGCCTGGCCTGGCCTGGCCTGGCCTGGCCTGGCCTGGCCTGGCCTGGCCTGGCCTGGCCTGGCCTGGCCTGGCCTGGCCTGGCCTGGCCTGGCCTGGCCTGGCCTGGCCTGGCCTGGCCTGGCCTGGCCTGGCCTGGCCTGGCCTGGCCTGGCCTGGCCTGGCCTGGCCTGGCCTGGCCTGGCCTGGCCTGGCCTGGCCTGGCCTGGCCTGGCCTGGCCTGGCCTGGCCTGGCCTGGCCTGGCCTGGCCTGGCCTGGCCTGGCCTGGCCTGGCCTGGCCTGGCCTGGCCTGGCCTGGCCTGGCCTGGCCTGGCCTGGCCTGGCCTGGCCTGGCCTGGCCTGGCCTGGCCTGGCCTGGCCTGGCCTGGCCTGGCCTGGCCTGGCCTGGCCTGGCCTGGCCTGGCCTGGCCTGGCCTGGCCTGGCCTGGCCTGGCCTGGCCTGGCCTGGCCTGGCCTGGCCTGGCCTGGCCTGGCCTGGCCTGGCCTGGCCTGGCCTGGCCTGGCCTGGCCTGGCCTGGCCTGGCCTGGCCTGGCCTGGCCTGGCCTGGCCTGGCCTGGCCTGGCCTGGCCTGGCCTGGCCTGGCCTGGCCTGGCCTGGCCTGGCCTGGCCTGGCCTGGCCTGGCCTGGCCTGGCCTGGCCTGGCCTGGCCTGGCCTGGCCTGGCCTGGCCTGGCCTGGCCTGGCCTGGCCTGGCCTGGCCTGGCCTGGCCTGGCCTGGCCTGGCCTGGCCTGGCCTGGCCTGGCCTGGCCTGGCCTGGCCTGGCCTGGCCTGGCCTGGCCTGGCCTGGCCTGGCCTGGCCTGGCCTGGCCTGGCCTGGCCTGGCCTGGCCTGGCCTGGCCTGGCCTGGCCTGGCCTGGCCTGGCCTGGCCTGGCCTGGCCTGGCCTGGCCTGGCCTGGCCTGGCCTGGCCTGGCCTGGCCTGGCCTGGCCTGGCCTGGCCTGGCCTGGCCTGGCCTGGCCTGGCCTGGCCTGGCCTGGCCTGGCCTGGCCTGGCCTGGCCTGGCCTGGCCTGGCCTGGCCTGGCCTGGCCTGGCCTGGCCTGGCCTGGCCTGGCCTGGCCTGGCCTGGCCTGGCCTGGCCTGGCCTGGCCTGGCCTGGCCTGGCCTGGCCTGGCCTGGCCTGGCCTGGCCTGGCCTGGCCTGGCCTGGCCTGGCCTGGCCTGGCCTGGCCTGGCCTGGCCTGGCCTGGCCTGGCCTGGCCTGGCCTGGCCTGGCCTGGCCTGGCCTGGCCTGGCCTGGCCTGGCCTGGCCTGGCCTGGCCTGGCCTGGCCTGGCCTGGCCTGGCCTGGCCTGGCCTGGCCTGGCCTGGCCTGGCCTGGCCTGGCCTGGCCTGGCCTGGCCTGGCCTGGCCTGGCCTGGCCTGGCCTGGCCTGGCCTGGCCTGGCCTGGCCTGGCCTGGCCTGGCCTGGCCTGGCCTGGCCTGGCCTGGCCTGGCCTGGCCTGGCCTGGCCTGGCCTGGCCTGGCCTGGCCTGGCCTGGCCTGGCCTGGCCTGGCCTGGCCTGGCCTGGCCTGGCCTGGCCTGGCCTGGCCTGGCCTGGCCTGGCCTGGCCTGGCCTGGCCTGGCCTGGCCTGGCCTGGCCTGGCCTGGCCTGGCCTGGCCTGGCCTGGCCTGGCCTGGCCTGGCCTGGCCTGGCCTGGCCTGGCCTGGCCTGGCCTGGCCTGGCCTGGCCTGGCCTGGCCTGGCCTGGCCTGGCCTGGCCTGGCCTGGCCTGGCCTGGCCTGGCCTGGCCTGGCCTGGCCTGGCCTGGCCTGGCCTGGCCTGGCCTGGCCTGGCCTGGCCTGGCCTGGCCTGGCCTGGCCTGGCCTGGCCTGGCCTGGCCTGGCCTGGCCTGGCCTGGCCTGGCCTGGCCTGGCCTGGCCTGGCCTGGCCTGGCCTGGCCTGGCCTGGCCTGGCCTGGCCTGGCCTGGCCTGGCCTGGCCTGGCCTGGCCTGGCCTGGCCTGGCCTGGCCTGGCCTGGCCTGGCCTGGCCTGGCCTGGCCTGGCCTGGCCTGGCCTGGCCTGGCCTGGCCTGGCCTGGCCTGGCCTGGCCTGGCCTGGCCTGGCCTGGCCTGGCCTGGCCTGGCCTGGCCTGGCCTGGCCTGGCCTGGCCTGGCCTGGCCTGGCCTGGCCTGGCCTGGCCTGGCCTGGCCTGGCCTGGCCTGGCCTGGCCTGGCCTGGCCTGGCCTGGCCTGGCCTGGCCTGGCCTGGCCTGGCCTGGCCTGGCCTGGCCTGGCCTGGCCTGGCCTGGCCTGGCCTGGCCTGGCCTGGCCTGGCCTGGCCTGGCCTGGCCTGGCCTGGCCTGGCCTGGCCTGGCCTGGCCTGGCCTGGCCTGGCCTGGCCTGGCCTGGCCTGGCCTGGCCTGGCCTGGCCTGGCCTGGCCTGGCCTGGCCTGGCCTGGCCTGGCCTGGCCTGGCCTGGCCTGGCCTGGCCTGGCCTGGCCTGGCCTGGCCTGGCCTGGCCTGGCCTGGCCTGGCCTGGCCTGGCCTGGCCTGGCCTGGCCTGGCCTGGCCTGGCCTGGCCTGGCCTGGCCTGGCCTGGCCTGGCCTGGCCTGGCCTGGCCTGGCCTGGCCTGGCCTGGCCTGGCCTGGCCTGGCCTGGCCTGGCCTGGCCTGGCCTGGCCTGGCCTGGCCTGGCCTGGCCTGGCCTGGCCTGGCCTGGCCTGGCCTGGCCTGGCCTGGCCTGGCCTGGCCTGGCCTGGCCTGGCCTGGCCTGGCCTGGCCTGGCCTGGCCTGGCCTGGCCTGGCCTGGCCTGGCCTGGCCTGGCCTGGCCTGGCCTGGCCTGGCCTGGCCTGGCCTGGCCTGGCCTGGCCTGGCCTGGCCTGGCCTGGCCTGGCCTGGCCTGGCCTGGCCTGGCCTGGCCTGGCCTGGCCTGGCCTGGCCTGGCCTGGCCTGGCCTGGCCTGGCCTGGCCTGGCCTGGCCTGGCCTGGCCTGGCCTGGCCTGGCCTGGCCTGGCCTGGCCTGGCCTGGCCTGGCCTGGCCTGGCCTGGCCTGGCCTGGCCTGGCCTGGCCTGGCCTGGCCTGGCCTGGCCTGGCCTGGCCTGGCCTGGCCTGGCCTGGCCTGGCCTGGCCTGGCCTGGCCTGGCCTGGCCTGGCCTGGCCTGGCCTGGCCTGGCCTGGCCTGGCCTGGCCTGGCCTGGCCTGGCCTGGCCTGGCCTGGCCTGGCCTGGCCTGGCCTGGCCTGGCCTGGCCTGGCCTGGCCTGGCCTGGCCTGGCCTGGCCTGGCCTGGCCTGGCCTGGCCTGGCCTGGCCTGGCCTGGCCTGGCCTGGCCTGGCCTGGCCTGGCCTGGCCTGGCCTGGCCTGGCCTGGCCTGGCCTGGCCTGGCCTGGCCTGGCCTGGCCTGGCCTGGCCTGGCCTGGCCTGGCCTGGCCTGGCCTGGCCTGGCCTGGCCTGGCCTGGCCTGGCCTGGCCTGGCCTGGCCTGGCCTGGCCTGGCCTGGCCTGGCCTGGCCTGGCCTGGCCTGGCCTGGCCTGGCCTGGCCTGGCCTGGCCTGGCCTGGCCTGGCCTGGCCTGGCCTGGCCTGGCCTGGCCTGGCCTGGCCTGGCCTGGCCTGGCCTGGCCTGGCCTGGCCTGGCCTGGCCTGGCCTGGCCTGGCCTGGCCTGGCCTGGCCTGGCCTGGCCTGGCCTGGCCTGGCCTGGCCTGGCCTGGCCTGGCCTGGCCTGGCCTGGCCTGGCCTGGCCTGGCCTGGCCTGGCCTGGCCTGGCCTGGCCTGGCCTGGCCTGGCCTGGCCTGGCCTGGCCTGGCCTGGCCTGGCCTGGCCTGGCCTGGCCTGGCCTGGCCTGGCCTGGCCTGGCCTGGCCTGGCCTGGCCTGGCCTGGCCTGGCCTGGCCTGGCCTGGCCTGGCCTGGCCTGGCCTGGCCTGGCCTGGCCTGGCCTGGCCTGGCCTGGCCTGGCCTGGCCTGGCCTGGCCTGGCCTGGCCTGGCCTGGCCTGGCCTGGCCTGGCCTGGCCTGGCCTGGCCTGGCCTGGCCTGGCCTGGCCTGGCCTGGCCTGGCCTGGCCTGGCCTGGCCTGGCCTGGCCTGGCCTGGCCTGGCCTGGCCTGGCCTGGCCTGGCCTGGCCTGGCCTGGCCTGGCCTGGCCTGGCCTGGCCTGGCCTGGCCTGGCCTGGCCTGGCCTGGCCTGGCCTGGCCTGGCCTGGCCTGGCCTGGCCTGGCCTGGCCTGGCCTGGCCTGGCCTGGCCTGGCCTGGCCTGGCCTGGCCTGGCCTGGCCTGGCCTGGCCTGGCCTGGCCTGGCCTGGCCTGGCCTGGCCTGGCCTGGCCTGGCCTGGCCTGGCCTGGCCTGGCCTGGCCTGGCCTGGCCTGGCCTGGCCTGGCCTGGCCTGGCCTGGCCTGGCCTGGCCTGGCCTGGCCTGGCCTGGCCTGGCCTGGCCTGGCCTGGCCTGGCCTGGCCTGGCCTGGCCTGGCCTGGCCTGGCCTGGCCTGGCCTGGCCTGGCCTGGCCTGGCCTGGCCTGGCCTGGCCTGGCCTGGCCTGGCCTGGCCTGGCCTGGCCTGGCCTGGCCTGGCCTGGCCTGGCCTGGCCTGGCCTGGCCTGGCCTGGCCTGGCCTGGCCTGGCCTGGCCTGGCCTGGCCTGGCCTGGCCTGGCCTGGCCTGGCCTGGCCTGGCCTGGCCTGGCCTGGCCTGGCCTGGCCTGGCCTGGCCTGGCCTGGCCTGGCCTGGCCTGGCCTGGCCTGGCCTGGCCTGGCCTGGCCTGGCCTGGCCTGGCCTGGCCTGGCCTGGCCTGGCCTGGCCTGGCCTGGCCTGGCCTGGCCTGGCCTGGCCTGGCCTGGCCTGGCCTGGCCTGGCCTGGCCTGGCCTGGCCTGGCCTGGCCTGGCCTGGCCTGGCCTGGCCTGGCCTGGCCTGGCCTGGCCTGGCCTGGCCTGGCCTGGCCTGGCCTGGCCTGGCCTGGCCTGGCCTGGCCTGGCCTGGCCTGGCCTGGCCTGGCCTGGCCTGGCCTGGCCTGGCCTGGCCTGGCCTGGCCTGGCCTGGCCTGGCCTGGCCTGGCCTGGCCTGGCCTGGCCTGGCCTGGCCTGGCCTGGCCTGGCCTGGCCTGGCCTGGCCTGGCCTGGCCTGGCCTGGCCTGGCCTGGCCTGGCCTGGCCTGGCCTGGCCTGGCCTGGCCTGGCCTGGCCTGGCCTGGCCTGGCCTGGCCTGGCCTGGCCTGGCCTGGCCTGGCCTGGCCTGGCCTGGCCTGGCCTGGCCTGGCCTGGCCTGGCCTGGCCTGGCCTGGCCTGGCCTGGCCTGGCCTGGCCTGGCCTGGCCTGGCCTGGCCTGGCCTGGCCTGGCCTGGCCTGGCCTGGCCTGGCCTGGCCTGGCCTGGCCTGGCCTGGCCTGGCCTGGCCTGGCCTGGCCTGGCCTGGCCTGGCCTGGCCTGGCCTGGCCTGGCCTGGCCTGGCCTGGCCTGGCCTGGCCTGGCCTGGCCTGGCCTGGCCTGGCCTGGCCTGGCCTGGCCTGGCCTGGCCTGGCCTGGCCTGGCCTGGCCTGGCCTGGCCTGGCCTGGCCTGGCCTGGCCTGGCCTGGCCTGGCCTGGCCTGGCCTGGCCTGGCCTGGCCTGGCCTGGCCTGGCCTGGCCTGGCCTGGCCTGGCCTGGCCTGGCCTGGCCTGGCCTGGCCTGGCCTGGCCTGGCCTGGCCTGGCCTGGCCTGGCCTGGCCTGGCCTGGCCTGGCCTGGCCTGGCCTGGCCTGGCCTGGCCTGGCCTGGCCTGGCCTGGCCTGGCCTGGCCTGGCCTGGCCTGGCCTGGCCTGGCCTGGCCTGGCCTGGCCTGGCCTGGCCTGGCCTGGCCTGGCCTGGCCTGGCCTGGCCTGGCCTGGCCTGGCCTGGCCTGGCCTGGCCTGGCCTGGCCTGGCCTGGCCTGGCCTGGCCTGGCCTGGCCTGGCCTGGCCTGGCCTGGCCTGGCCTGGCCTGGCCTGGCCTGGCCTGGCCTGGCCTGGCCTGGCCTGGCCTGGCCTGGCCTGGCCTGGCCTGGCCTGGCCTGGCCTGGCCTGGCCTGGCCTGGCCTGGCCTGGCCTGGCCTGGCCTGGCCTGGCCTGGCCTGGCCTGGCCTGGCCTGGCCTGGCCTGGCCTGGCCTGGCCTGGCCTGGCCTGGCCTGGCCTGGCCTGGCCTGGCCTGGCCTGGCCTGGCCTGGCCTGGCCTGGCCTGGCCTGGCCTGGCCTGGCCTGGCCTGGCCTGGCCTGGCCTGGCCTGGCCTGGCCTGGCCTGGCCTGGCCTGGCCTGGCCTGGCCTGGCCTGGCCTGGCCTGGCCTGGCCTGGCCTGGCCTGGCCTGGCCTGGCCTGGCCTGGCCTGGCCTGGCCTGGCCTGGCCTGGCCTGGCCTGGCCTGGCCTGGCCTGGCCTGGCCTGGCCTGGCCTGGCCTGGCCTGGCCTGGCCTGGCCTGGCCTGGCCTGGCCTGGCCTGGCCTGGCCTGGCCTGGCCTGGCCTGGCCTGGCCTGGCCTGGCCTGGCCTGGCCTGGCCTGGCCTGGCCTGGCCTGGCCTGGCCTGGCCTGGCCTGGCCTGGCCTGGCCTGGCCTGGCCTGGCCTGGCCTGGCCTGGCCTGGCCTGGCCTGGCCTGGCCTGGCCTGGCCTGGCCTGGCCTGGCCTGGCCTGGCCTGGCCTGGCCTGGCCTGGCCTGGCCTGGCCTGGCCTGGCCTGGCCTGGCCTGGCCTGGCCTGGCCTGGCCTGGCCTGGCCTGGCCTGGCCTGGCCTGGCCTGGCCTGGCCTGGCCTGGCCTGGCCTGGCCTGGCCTGGCCTGGCCTGGCCTGGCCTGGCCTGGCCTGGCCTGGCCTGGCCTGGCCTGGCCTGGCCTGGCCTGGCCTGGCCTGGCCTGGCCTGGCCTGGCCTGGCCTGGCCTGGCCTGGCCTGGCCTGGCCTGGCCTGGCCTGGCCTGGCCTGGCCTGGCCTGGCCTGGCCTGGCCTGGCCTGGCCTGGCCTGGCCTGGCCTGGCCTGGCCTGGCCTGGCCTGGCCTGGCCTGGCCTGGCCTGGCCTGGCCTGGCCTGGCCTGGCCTGGCCTGGCCTGGCCTGGCCTGGCCTGGCCTGGCCTGGCCTGGCCTGGCCTGGCCTGGCCTGGCCTGGCCTGGCCTGGCCTGGCCTGGCCTGGCCTGGCCTGGCCTGGCCTGGCCTGGCCTGGCCTGGCCTGGCCTGGCCTGGCCTGGCCTGGCCTGGCCTGGCCTGGCCTGGCCTGGCCTGGCCTGGCCTGGCCTGGCCTGGCCTGGCCTGGCCTGGCCTGGCCTGGCCTGGCCTGGCCTGGCCTGGCCTGGCCTGGCCTGGCCTGGCCTGGCCTGGCCTGGCCTGGCCTGGCCTGGCCTGGCCTGGCCTGGCCTGGCCTGGCCTGGCCTGGCCTGGCCTGGCCTGGCCTGGCCTGGCCTGGCCTGGCCTGGCCTGGCCTGGCCTGGCCTGGCCTGGCCTGGCCTGGCCTGGCCTGGCCTGGCCTGGCCTGGCCTGGCCTGGCCTGGCCTGGCCTGGCCTGGCCTGGCCTGGCCTGGCCTGGCCTGGCCTGGCCTGGCCTGGCCTGGCCTGGCCTGGCCTGGCCTGGCCTGGCCTGGCCTGGCCTGGCCTGGCCTGGCCTGGCCTGGCCTGGCCTGGCCTGGCCTGGCCTGGCCTGGCCTGGCCTGGCCTGGCCTGGCCTGGCCTGGCCTGGCCTGGCCTGGCCTGGCCTGGCCTGGCCTGGCCTGGCCTGGCCTGGCCTGGCCTGGCCTGGCCTGGCCTGGCCTGGCCTGGCCTGGCCTGGCCTGGCCTGGCCTGGCCTGGCCTGGCCTGGCCTGGCCTGGCCTGGCCTGGCCTGGCCTGGCCTGGCCTGGCCTGGCCTGGCCTGGCCTGGCCTGGCCTGGCCTGGCCTGGCCTGGCCTGGCCTGGCCTGGCCTGGCCTGGCCTGGCCTGGCCTGGCCTGGCCTGGCCTGGCCTGGCCTGGCCTGGCCTGGCCTGGCCTGGCCTGGCCTGGCCTGGCCTGGCCTGGCCTGGCCTGGCCTGGCCTGGCCTGGCCTGGCCTGGCCTGGCCTGGCCTGGCCTGGCCTGGCCTGGCCTGGCCTGGCCTGGCCTGGCCTGGCCTGGCCTGGCCTGGCCTGGCCTGGCCTGGCCTGGCCTGGCCTGGCCTGGCCTGGCCTGGCCTGGCCTGGCCTGGCCTGGCCTGGCCTGGCCTGGCCTGGCCTGGCCTGGCCTGGCCTGGCCTGGCCTGGCCTGGCCTGGCCTGGCCTGGCCTGGCCTGGCCTGGCCTGGCCTGGCCTGGCCTGGCCTGGCCTGGCCTGGCCTGGCCTGGCCTGGCCTGGCCTGGCCTGGCCTGGCCTGGCCTGGCCTGGCCTGGCCTGGCCTGGCCTGGCCTGGCCTGGCCTGGCCTGGCCTGGCCTGGCCTGGCCTGGCCTGGCCTGGCCTGGCCTGGCCTGGCCTGGCCTGGCCTGGCCTGGCCTGGCCTGGCCTGGCCTGGCCTGGCCTGGCCTGGCCTGGCCTGGCCTGGCCTGGCCTGGCCTGGCCTGGCCTGGCCTGGCCTGGCCTGGCCTGGCCTGGCCTGGCCTGGCCTGGCCTGGCCTGGCCTGGCCTGGCCTGGCCTGGCCTGGCCTGGCCTGGCCTGGCCTGGCCTGGCCTGGCCTGGCCTGGCCTGGCCTGGCCTGGCCTGGCCTGGCCTGGCCTGGCCTGGCCTGGCCTGGCCTGGCCTGGCCTGGCCTGGCCTGGCCTGGCCTGGCCTGGCCTGGCCTGGCCTGGCCTGGCCTGGCCTGGCCTGGCCTGGCCTGGCCTGGCCTGGCCTGGCCTGGCCTGGCCTGGCCTGGCCTGGCCTGGCCTGGCCTGGCCTGGCCTGGCCTGGCCTGGCCTGGCCTGGCCTGGCCTGGCCTGGCCTGGCCTGGCCTGGCCTGGCCTGGCCTGGCCTGGCCTGGCCTGGCCTGGCCTGGCCTGGCCTGGCCTGGCCTGGCCTGGCCTGGCCTGGCCTGGCCTGGCCTGGCCTGGCCTGGCCTGGCCTGGCCTGGCCTGGCCTGGCCTGGCCTGGCCTGGCCTGGCCTGGCCTGGCCTGGCCTGGCCTGGCCTGGCCTGGCCTGGCCTGGCCTGGCCTGGCCTGGCCTGGCCTGGCCTGGCCTGGCCTGGCCTGGCCTGGCCTGGCCTGGCCTGGCCTGGCCTGGCCTGGCCTGGCCTGGCCTGGCCTGGCCTGGCCTGGCCTGGCCTGGCCTGGCCTGGCCTGGCCTGGCCTGGCCTGGCCTGGCCTGGCCTGGCCTGGCCTGGCCTGGCCTGGCCTGGCCTGGCCTGGCCTGGCCTGGCCTGGCCTGGCCTGGCCTGGCCTGGCCTGGCCTGGCCTGGCCTGGCCTGGCCTGGCCTGGCCTGGCCTGGCCTGGCCTGGCCTGGCCTGGCCTGGCCTGGCCTGGCCTGGCCTGGCCTGGCCTGGCCTGGCCTGGCCTGGCCTGGCCTGGCCTGGCCTGGCCTGGCCTGGCCTGGCCTGGCCTGGCCTGGCCTGGCCTGGCCTGGCCTGGCCTGGCCTGGCCTGGCCTGGCCTGGCCTGGCCTGGCCTGGCCTGGCCTGGCCTGGCCTGGCCTGGCCTGGCCTGGCCTGGCCTGGCCTGGCCTGGCCTGGCCTGGCCTGGCCTGGCCTGGCCTGGCCTGGCCTGGCCTGGCCTGGCCTGGCCTGGCCTGGCCTGGCCTGGCCTGGCCTGGCCTGGCCTGGCCTGGCCTGGCCTGGCCTGGCCTGGCCTGGCCTGGCCTGGCCTGGCCTGGCCTGGCCTGGCCTGGCCTGGCCTGGCCTGGCCTGGCCTGGCCTGGCCTGGCCTGGCCTGGCCTGGCCTGGCCTGGCCTGGCCTGGCCTGGCCTGGCCTGGCCTGGCCTGGCCTGGCCTGGCCTGGCCTGGCCTGGCCTGGCCTGGCCTGGCCTGGCCTGGCCTGGCCTGGCCTGGCCTGGCCTGGCCTGGCCTGGCCTGGCCTGGCCTGGCCTGGCCTGGCCTGGCCTGGCCTGGCCTGGCCTGGCCTGGCCTGGCCTGGCCTGGCCTGGCCTGGCCTGGCCTGGCCTGGCCTGGCCTGGCCTGGCCTGGCCTGGCCTGGCCTGGCCTGGCCTGGCCTGGCCTGGCCTGGCCTGGCCTGGCCTGGCCTGGCCTGGCCTGGCCTGGCCTGGCCTGGCCTGGCCTGGCCTGGCCTGGCCTGGCCTGGCCTGGCCTGGCCTGGCCTGGCCTGGCCTGGCCTGGCCTGGCCTGGCCTGGCCTGGCCTGGCCTGGCCTGGCCTGGCCTGGCCTGGCCTGGCCTGGCCTGGCCTGGCCTGGCCTGGCCTGGCCTGGCCTGGCCTGGCCTGGCCTGGCCTGGCCTGGCCTGGCCTGGCCTGGCCTGGCCTGGCCTGGCCTGGCCTGGCCTGGCCTGGCCTGGCCTGGCCTGGCCTGGCCTGGCCTGGCCTGGCCTGGCCTGGCCTGGCCTGGCCTGGCCTGGCCTGGCCTGGCCTGGCCTGGCCTGGCCTGGCCTGGCCTGGCCTGGCCTGGCCTGGCCTGGCCTGGCCTGGCCTGGCCTGGCCTGGCCTGGCCTGGCCTGGCCTGGCCTGGCCTGGCCTGGCCTGGCCTGGCCTGGCCTGGCCTGGCCTGGCCTGGCCTGGCCTGGCCTGGCCTGGCCTGGCCTGGCCTGGCCTGGCCTGGCCTGGCCTGGCCTGGCCTGGCCTGGCCTGGCCTGGCCTGGCCTGGCCTGGCCTGGCCTGGCCTGGCCTGGCCTGGCCTGGCCTGGCCTGGCCTGGCCTGGCCTGGCCTGGCCTGGCCTGGCCTGGCCTGGCCTGGCCTGGCCTGGCCTGGCCTGGCCTGGCCTGGCCTGGCCTGGCCTGGCCTGGCCTGGCCTGGCCTGGCCTGGCCTGGCCTGGCCTGGCCTGGCCTGGCCTGGCCTGGCCTGGCCTGGCCTGGCCTGGCCTGGCCTGGCCTGGCCTGGCCTGGCCTGGCCTGGCCTGGCCTGGCCTGGCCTGGCCTGGCCTGGCCTGGCCTGGCCTGGCCTGGCCTGGCCTGGCCTGGCCTGGCCTGGCCTGGCCTGGCCTGGCCTGGCCTGGCCTGGCCTGGCCTGGCCTGGCCTGGCCTGGCCTGGCCTGGCCTGGCCTGGCCTGGCCTGGCCTGGCCTGGCCTGGCCTGGCCTGGCCTGGCCTGGCCTGGCCTGGCCTGGCCTGGCCTGGCCTGGCCTGGCCTGGCCTGGCCTGGCCTGGCCTGGCCTGGCCTGGCCTGGCCTGGCCTGGCCTGGCCTGGCCTGGCCTGGCCTGGCCTGGCCTGGCCTGGCCTGGCCTGGCCTGGCCTGGCCTGGCCTGGCCTGGCCTGGCCTGGCCTGGCCTGGCCTGGCCTGGCCTGGCCTGGCCTGGCCTGGCCTGGCCTGGCCTGGCCTGGCCTGGCCTGGCCTGGCCTGGCCTGGCCTGGCCTGGCCTGGCCTGGCCTGGCCTGGCCTGGCCTGGCCTGGCCTGGCCTGGCCTGGCCTGGCCTGGCCTGGCCTGGCCTGGCCTGGCCTGGCCTGGCCTGGCCTGGCCTGGCCTGGCCTGGCCTGGCCTGGCCTGGCCTGGCCTGGCCTGGCCTGGCCTGGCCTGGCCTGGCCTGGCCTGGCCTGGCCTGGCCTGGCCTGGCCTGGCCTGGCCTGGCCTGGCCTGGCCTGGCCTGGCCTGGCCTGGCCTGGCCTGGCCTGGCCTGGCCTGGCCTGGCCTGGCCTGGCCTGGCCTGGCCTGGCCTGGCCTGGCCTGGCCTGGCCTGGCCTGGCCTGGCCTGGCCTGGCCTGGCCTGGCCTGGCCTGGCCTGGCCTGGCCTGGCCTGGCCTGGCCTGGCCTGGCCTGGCCTGGCCTGGCCTGGCCTGGCCTGGCCTGGCCTGGCCTGGCCTGGCCTGGCCTGGCCTGGCCTGGCCTGGCCTGGCCTGGCCTGGCCTGGCCTGGCCTGGCCTGGCCTGGCCTGGCCTGGCCTGGCCTGGCCTGGCCTGGCCTGGCCTGGCCTGGCCTGGCCTGGCCTGGCCTGGCCTGGCCTGGCCTGGCCTGGCCTGGCCTGGCCTGGCCTGGCCTGGCCTGGCCTGGCCTGGCCTGGCCTGGCCTGGCCTGGCCTGGCCTGGCCTGGCCTGGCCTGGCCTGGCCTGGCCTGGCCTGGCCTGGCCTGGCCTGGCCTGGCCTGGCCTGGCCTGGCCTGGCCTGGCCTGGCCTGGCCTGGCCTGGCCTGGCCTGGCCTGGCCTGGCCTGGCCTGGCCTGGCCTGGCCTGGCCTGGCCTGGCCTGGCCTGGCCTGGCCTGGCCTGGCCTGGCCTGGCCTGGCCTGGCCTGGCCTGGCCTGGCCTGGCCTGGCCTGGCCTGGCCTGGCCTGGCCTGGCCTGGCCTGGCCTGGCCTGGCCTGGCCTGGCCTGGCCTGGCCTGGCCTGGCCTGGCCTGGCCTGGCCTGGCCTGGCCTGGCCTGGCCTGGCCTGGCCTGGCCTGGCCTGGCCTGGCCTGGCCTGGCCTGGCCTGGCCTGGCCTGGCCTGGCCTGGCCTGGCCTGGCCTGGCCTGGCCTGGCCTGGCCTGGCCTGGCCTGGCCTGGCCTGGCCTGGCCTGGCCTGGCCTGGCCTGGCCTGGCCTGGCCTGGCCTGGCCTGGCCTGGCCTGGCCTGGCCTGGCCTGGCCTGGCCTGGCCTGGCCTGGCCTGGCCTGGCCTGGCCTGGCCTGGCCTGGCCTGGCCTGGCCTGGCCTGGCCTGGCCTGGCCTGGCCTGGCCTGGCCTGGCCTGGCCTGGCCTGGCCTGGCCTGGCCTGGCCTGGCCTGGCCTGGCCTGGCCTGGCCTGGCCTGGCCTGGCCTGGCCTGGCCTGGCCTGGCCTGGCCTGGCCTGGCCTGGCCTGGCCTGGCCTGGCCTGGCCTGGCCTGGCCTGGCCTGGCCTGGCCTGGCCTGGCCTGGCCTGGCCTGGCCTGGCCTGGCCTGGCCTGGCCTGGCCTGGCCTGGCCTGGCCTGGCCTGGCCTGGCCTGGCCTGGCCTGGCCTGGCCTGGCCTGGCCTGGCCTGGCCTGGCCTGGCCTGGCCTGGCCTGGCCTGGCCTGGCCTGGCCTGGCCTGGCCTGGCCTGGCCTGGCCTGGCCTGGCCTGGCCTGGCCTGGCCTGGCCTGGCCTGGCCTGGCCTGGCCTGGCCTGGCCTGGCCTGGCCTGGCCTGGCCTGGCCTGGCCTGGCCTGGCCTGGCCTGGCCTGGCCTGGCCTGGCCTGGCCTGGCCTGGCCTGGCCTGGCCTGGCCTGGCCTGGCCTGGCCTGGCCTGGCCTGGCCTGGCCTGGCCTGGCCTGGCCTGGCCTGGCCTGGCCTGGCCTGGCCTGGCCTGGCCTGGCCTGGCCTGGCCTGGCCTGGCCTGGCCTGGCCTGGCCTGGCCTGGCCTGGCCTGGCCTGGCCTGGCCTGGCCTGGCCTGGCCTGGCCTGGCCTGGCCTGGCCTGGCCTGGCCTGGCCTGGCCTGGCCTGGCCTGGCCTGGCCTGGCCTGGCCTGGCCTGGCCTGGCCTGGCCTGGCCTGGCCTGGCCTGGCCTGGCCTGGCCTGGCCTGGCCTGGCCTGGCCTGGCCTGGCCTGGCCTGGCCTGGCCTGGCCTGGCCTGGCCTGGCCTGGCCTGGCCTGGCCTGGCCTGGCCTGGCCTGGCCTGGCCTGGCCTGGCCTGGCCTGGCCTGGCCTGGCCTGGCCTGGCCTGGCCTGGCCTGGCCTGGCCTGGCCTGGCCTGGCCTGGCCTGGCCTGGCCTGGCCTGGCCTGGCCTGGCCTGGCCTGGCCTGGCCTGGCCTGGCCTGGCCTGGCCTGGCCTGGCCTGGCCTGGCCTGGCCTGGCCTGGCCTGGCCTGGCCTGGCCTGGCCTGGCCTGGCCTGGCCTGGCCTGGCCTGGCCTGGCCTGGCCTGGCCTGGCCTGGCCTGGCCTGGCCTGGCCTGGCCTGGCCTGGCCTGGCCTGGCCTGGCCTGGCCTGGCCTGGCCTGGCCTGGCCTGGCCTGGCCTGGCCTGGCCTGGCCTGGCCTGGCCTGGCCTGGCCTGGCCTGGCCTGGCCTGGCCTGGCCTGGCCTGGCCTGGCCTGGCCTGGCCTGGCCTGGCCTGGCCTGGCCTGGCCTGGCCTGGCCTGGCCTGGCCTGGCCTGGCCTGGCCTGGCCTGGCCTGGCCTGGCCTGGCCTGGCCTGGCCTGGCCTGGCCTGGCCTGGCCTGGCCTGGCCTGGCCTGGCCTGGCCTGGCCTGGCCTGGCCTGGCCTGGCCTGGCCTGGCCTGGCCTGGCCTGGCCTGGCCTGGCCTGGCCTGGCCTGGCCTGGCCTGGCCTGGCCTGGCCTGGCCTGGCCTGGCCTGGCCTGGCCTGGCCTGGCCTGGCCTGGCCTGGCCTGGCCTGGCCTGGCCTGGCCTGGCCTGGCCTGGCCTGGCCTGGCCTGGCCTGGCCTGGCCTGGCCTGGCCTGGCCTGGCCTGGCCTGGCCTGGCCTGGCCTGGCCTGGCCTGGCCTGGCCTGGCCTGGCCTGGCCTGGCCTGGCCTGGCCTGGCCTGGCCTGGCCTGGCCTGGCCTGGCCTGGCCTGGCCTGGCCTGGCCTGGCCTGGCCTGGCCTGGCCTGGCCTGGCCTGGCCTGGCCTGGCCTGGCCTGGCCTGGCCTGGCCTGGCCTGGCCTGGCCTGGCCTGGCCTGGCCTGGCCTGGCCTGGCCTGGCCTGGCCTGGCCTGGCCTGGCCTAACCTAACCTAACCTTTTTTTTACGACGGGAAATGCACCCTTTACGCATCCCCCCCTTTCTCTGGGGGGGTATGTGGGGGTCGGGTCTTATGGCTCGCTATTCGAGGCCTGCCCACTACCCACTAAAACCCGTCGGGGCTCTTGCCCAGTGCGCTTGACTCTGAAGAGAGGCGAGGGTTTGCGGAGCATTTCATCTCGTCCCTCTCTTCCGCACTAAGTCCGCCGTTGATACGGACTCTACTTCTAGGCATTATCTTGCCGTACTTGTGTCGTTGACTCGACTTCTTCGAAGGAGTATATCTTCTTTAGGCTTCTTCTTTAAGGTGTCCTGTGAAACTACGGGGAGGGAGGAGTACTAGTCCCTCCCCGCGTTGGTCATCTCTGTGTCCTTGAAGGGGACACTGAAGAGGAGTGTCTCGAGAGACCTCCTGTGGTGGGTCTTGGTCTTAAGACCCTTGTACTTGTTTGTGCAGCTTGCACTGAGGCATGATGGTCCTGTGTTCTGCCTCTATTTCGCCTTCTAACAGGGGCGTCAATAGCCTGAGCTTGATGCTCCCTTTCCCTTTCGCTGTCTTCTTTTTGTTGCATGACGGCGTTGCAAAATTGCATGAACGCCAACCATACTTCTTCACTTTCTACAGCATTCTTCATAATACTTGGCAGGGATAGATCTTGTCCTGCAACGTCGATGAGCGCTTGTCGCTCTACTGCCCAGGCTGGACACACTGCTAAAGTGTGTTGGGCGTGATCTACTGCATCATCATCGCAGTGATGACAGATTGCCGATGTCTCCTTTCCTATCCTATGAAGGTAGGAGGCAAAACAGCCATGCCCGGTGATAATTTGGGATGTCCAAAAGGACAACACTCCTTTCCAACCTTGTCGATCCATCCAGTCATTGATGACTGGAACTATCGCTGATAAAGTACGCTGGCCGTAGTTTGATGAACTGGCGAGCCTACTCTTCCACTCTTCGATGGTGATCTTCCTGTGCCTCTGTCTGATGCGAGTTTTTTGGGCCGCAGTAGGCACGATTCCTCTAGTCTTCAAAATCTGGAAGCTCTGGAAGGTGTTGAGAAATTCAATCGCCGTAATGTCTACCGGCGGGAGACATGCAATTAATGCCGCCGCAGGTCTAGCCACGGTTCGATATAACCTGGCTGTTCTTGTCGCCACTAGATGAAAGGCGACCTCTAACTCTTTTTGGCCATTCTTGTTAATGGCCAAGTCCTTGGCCCATACGGGCGCTGCGTACAGCGCGATGGCTCTAATAGTGTTGGCGTATAAACGCCTCGCTGCAGCGCTGGGGCCTCCTAAGTTAGGTAATATACCTCGTAGAGAATGGGACTTCTCTTTAACCTTACGCGCAATTTCCTTAAAATGAAGGCTAAAAGACCATCTGTGATCCAGCAATAATCCTAAGTACTTAAGTTTTCTATCTATCTGTACCACCGATGAACCTATCATAATTCTTGTGTTAAGAGGAGGTTGAAGACCTCCTGACTTTCCGGAAAGGACTATTACTTCCGTCTTCTCTGAGGCTACATGCAGACCTAAACTACCTATAGACTTAAGAACTGAGTCTACCGCTATCTCGTTCCTAGTTCGCGCCTCTCTCCAATCCTTGCCCCCGGATAAAATTAAAGTGTCGTCTGCGTAGCAAACGACATTACTATGGGGCGGAAGCGCAGAGGAAAGTACTATGTCATATCCTAAGTTCCACAGACATGGCCCAAGGACAGAACCTTGAGGCACGCCTCGCTGTATCTTTCTCTCTTGCATGCTACCTTCCTGATCCTTGTACATAATCCACCTATCTGATAAGTAACTGTGTAATATACTAGCTAAATATCTAGGAACTCGATGACGATTGAAAGCCGTTCTAATACTTTCCCAAGGGAGGGAGTTAAATGCATTGGATACGTCTATGGATGTAGCCAACGCAACTCCCCCCTGGGAAGTATATTCATCCGAGAACTCCCTAACCCGTATGATCGCATTTACGGTAGACATACCGGTTCTGAAACCGTATTGCGCGCGACTTATGTCAAAGTCTCCACTCTTGAGATGTTGGGCGAGGCGATTTACAAGTATTCTCTCAAGGAGTTTTCCTGCCTCGTCTAACAGGCATATGGGACGATATGCCGAAGGAGAATCTTCCGCTTTACCTTTCTTTCTCAATAAGACTAACTTAGCCTTCTTCCATGTAGACGGAAAGACACCTCGTTGCAGACAACTGTTAAACAGTTGAGTCATATGTCCCTGCAGATCCTTTAAGGCCAGCTTCCATATGCCTTTTGTAAGGCCGTCTGGTCCTGGGGCCGTATTTCCTCTAAGGCCTCTTTTTGCCGCACATATGAATTCCTCTTCACTGATGTTTAAGTCCGCGTTCCAATCAGATTCTGCGTCACCTCCGTCTCGACTACTTCTATTATCCTCGCGATCGTCCAGTGGGAAAAGTGTATTTATCACCTCCACCAAGAATCGCGAATCTAACGTTTCAGTGATCGGTGGAGCCATTGGTTTGAGCTTTTTACAGACTATTCTGTATGCTCGGCCCCACGGATCTTCATCTAAGTCCTGTATGAGTTCGCTCCAGGACTTCTCTTTGGCCTTCTTGATTTCGACCCGAAGAGTTTTTCTCACCTCTTTGTACTCCGCTAAAGCTTCGATTCTTCTGGCTTGATTATTCCTGCTGCGGGTAACTTTTCTGCTTGCTCTAATTACATCTTGACGTAATGATGCGATGTGGTCCGTCCACCAGTACATAGATCTCCTAAGTTTACGCCGTACTCGTGGCATTGATGCGTCACAAGCCTGCGTAATAGTGTCGATGATCCACTGGAGTTGTACTTCCGGGCTGTCGTCGTCATCCGCAGTGTTGGCGCTTTCTTTGGTGAAAAGAGAAGCCGCAACAGAGGCCCTGAAGGCATCTTCGTCCACTTTACGAACTGCCCATCTGCGTTCTTGAACTCGGGCACGGTGAGAAGGAAGGTTTAGATACACCAAGATGTATCTGTGATCTGAAAGATGTTCTAAATCACTGGATACCTTCCAGCTTGATACCATCTGTGCCGCCGCAGGGGAGGCCCAGGTCAAGTCAATTATTGACTCTCCCTGCGGACGGACACACGTTGACGTACTTCCTCTGTTTAGTAGAATTAAGTCAAGACTCGCGGCCCATCTTTCAACTATGTTGCCTTTGCCATTTGTGCGCAAAGAGCCCCAACTTTGACTCCAAGCGTTGAAATCGCCTGCGACTATAATCGGTACGCCATGTAAATATCTAATATAAATACTTATATCATCCAGCCATTGTTCGAACTCAACTAAAGTACAGGAAGGCGGAAGATAGACTCCGATGACCACAATTGATCCCCATTTTGCTGCGACAAAGTGTTGCCCACTCTTCAGGGGGGCGCATGGAGGAAGACCTGGTTTCCATCTCCATGTGATGGCCACTGATTGAAGTTCATCACCGGTCCAGCAAGGATGTTCTTGGGGGATATTGCTTGGTTCAGCGATCACCGCAAATATAAATTTATGCTCCGCCATAGTTTGTAGGAGCAAGTCCTGAGCGCCGCGGGAGCGCCCGACATTTGCTTGTATCAGGCGTAGGGCCATTTACATGTATCCGCTTGCCCCTCCTCCGGGGATCCACTTCCATCCTTCTATCGTCAGTCTGTTTGCTAACGAAAGGCTTTTAGTACGCTGCGGAGAGGAGGAGGATTTACATTGCTCTCCTCTGTTGCGTCTCTCTTACCTCTTCGTACTTGCGTCGTACATTGTGAGCTGCCCAGTACATGATTTGATTTTCTGTTCAAGTCTGAACAGATTGGACACTTAGGTGGCGCTCTACACTCTTTGGCGAAATGATCTTTCCCTCCGCACCTGTAGCATCTATTTGACCTATCGTCGGTTTCCGGACATCTACTAGCTACGTGCCCTTTTTGTAGGCACTTAAAACATCTAAGAGGACGTGCCTCTAATAAGTCTATTTTAACCCGCGTCCATCCTATGTCTAAGGTGCCTTTATTCGTAGCTTTTTTAGCCGCCACGAGCGGGACTCTTAGCCATAGACTTCCTAGGCCTCCAGGAAAACATCTTATATCGCCGGCCTGTATCTCGGAGTCTAAACATTCTCCTTTTCTAGCTACGGCGCTCACAACCTCTGATACAGTTAACGATGGCTCCAAGCCACGTACTCGAATCTCTGCTTTCTTGATTGGGCGATCCACGCGAACACCTTCTCTGTCGCGTAGTAAATCTTCCAAACGAGCCGCAAAGGCATCTGCCTGAGTAGAACTATTTTCACCCGAGACTTCAAACAATAAAGCCCCGGTTGCGGTAAAACGAGTCTTCACTTTATCCTCAATCCCTACGTCTGCTAACTTAATTTTTTGTTTTGCCTCGGTCAAGATCTTAGGCATATCTTTTTTCGGACAAGACAAAACCACCGCTGAAGACTTAGGGATGCGTCTTCTATTCCTTTTTCTATTCTTCTTTGAAGAGGACGCAGAAATAGGCTGTGTCGCCTTTTTATTATTTTCCCTGCCTTTTTTGCCGCCAGAAACTATTTTATTTAAAGTTCCGGGGACTGAAGTAGGGACAACAGCCTTTGTTGCCTGTCTCGTTTGCTTGGCGGCTTTCCTACCAAGAACTTGCGTCCACTGTGCTTCCGCAGGTTGACTCCGATTCTCGCCACTTGTCTTGTTGTTTGAAGACTGTGGTTTACTTGATGTTGATGAAGGAGGGTCAGAAGTTACAGCCTTTTGACCCTTCAATTTATCCTTTTTGGATAAACTAGTCTCCCGTCTATTCGATGTGCTACCTCCTCGTTTACTTGATGTACTAACGTCCCGTTTTCTTGATGCGCTTACCTTTCTTTTTTCTTTTTCAGGAATAGAGCAGCCTGTAGTTCCACTTTTGGTGATGGATTCAACAGGAGCGCTTGTTAGTGCTCTGTCCGAAGAAATAAGGGAGATCATTTGTTCTTTGAATGAGGCAAACATCTCCTGCATCTGCATTCTCATAGTTTTAGCGAAAACTGTAAGCTTCATGTCGATGATACTTTCCACATCCTTGTCTGTTTGTTTACAGCGAGAAGAACGAGAAGGATTGCTCCTTTTCGGTATTACTTCTTCGTCATCCGTCAAGACCCGACTCTTCCCTTGTATTGCTGGCCTAACAGCCGGTGGCCATTCTTCCCTAGGAGGAAGAATCACAGATGGAGGTGGAGGATCGGGTGTAGAGTCCACGTCCATAGGTTGTTCTACGATGTCTTCGTCTCCTCCGCACACAGAAGGAGGTGGCGGTGGAGGAGGCATGATGGCTGCTTCTTTAGATCTTCGCAGTTCTTCCTTAAGCCTATGTACTTCCGATCTTAAGTGTTCGACTTCTTGCGCGTCCGTGTTTTCTGACGGGAGAGCCTTTTTAGAGATGGCATCGATCCCGACCTCTATTTTTAGCGCCGATTCTCTTAATGATCGGATGAATCCGCCTTTGAGGTTGCTTGATTTGAGTGCAACTTCTTCTACTTTTTTCGCAGATTGCAAAATGTCGGTGACTAAGGCCCGGATGGGCATGTCCGCCGACTCTTCTTCAAGTCTCTCAGTCATCTCGGTACGTTTTTTACCTCGAAAACTTGCCGGGTCATATCCGCCTTCGGCAATCTTCTTCATAACTTGAATCTCTTCCTCAAGAGATTTCAGTTCCATCTTCTTTTCTTGAATGGCGCGAATTTCTACGCCTTTTCCCGTGACAATTGGGCGACCACGTTTGTCTTTTCGGCCCTCTCGATTAAGAGAGTCCACTACCAGAAGATCATCTTCAGAAGAAGATATCACTTGCGTCCGAGAAGAAGATATAACTTGCGTCCGAGTCGTCTTGCGCTTGGTTTGCCTCTCAGTCTGCCTACGGGTGCGTTTGGCAGCGCCAGACGCGTTAGTCCTAATGGAGGCGTTGGAGGAATCCGTACCAAGTGGTCCTTCTTCGTAGTCGAAAATCTCCAAGTCCGACGACCAACGGGAGAATCTGCCTTCGTCCTCTTCAGTAACTGCCGGAGTAGCAGAAACGCCAGCTTCGGCTGTGTCCGACTCGCGTGGTGGTGGCGGCGGAGATCCATCGATGGGCCTAATACAGCCAAATGGAACCGTTTGGTTTGACGGCTGTTTAGTTTTACTTTTTGGCCCAATCATCTTCTTGGTTTTTGAGCCCTGTCGCGTCTTGTTCGCTTGCTTCACTGTCTTCATATCGACAATCTGCGGGAGCTTGAGAAACTCGCCCTCAGTGTCGCTTGTGAAGGGAGCGCGATCACTAATAACTCCACTGTTTGTGGATAAAGCTGCATTCGTCGCAGGCATATTTTCTGCAACCACCCCTGCGGTGCAAGTGGCTGTTAGCCCGTCGTGCGATGACGACATAGGGGGAGCCGGGACGGTACCCCCCCCACGCCGGTCCCTGAGGGTCCGAATCCCCTGGGACGGTAGGTCTCCTTTTCCGTAATTAGACATTACCCATAATAATCAATGAACGATTTGTTTGGGGTTAACTCCCCTAGACCGGTTGGGTACCCGCCCTAACGACCCCGATCTAGCCGAAAACTCCTACCTAACGAGACACACCACGAGCCCCGCCTCGGAATACGTCCGAGCGGCCCCGTGGCGGTCAAAACCTCCCCGGGGTGACCAGGCCCACCTCGGAGACTTCCGAGCGGCCCGGAACACCCCCTACGTCATCCCTGGGGTGCCCAGCCAACAGGCCGGAACACCCTACGCCCCCGGAGACCGTGGGGTCACACCCCCGGTGTGCAACTCCGGTGCGTATACTCGTACCCGCCCCAGGAACGCACCACGTACGCCCCGGAAACGGGTAGAGGTAATCCCTAACCTCGGCTGCGGGAGCACCCGCGTGCAATGCCTCAGAAAGGGATCTTCTCCCCTTGAACGGGAGGCCCCTACCCAACCCCGTGGTGGCGGGAAACCAATTCCCCTGCGACCCCAGCCGGCCGGGATTTGCATTCCGGGTTACCTTCCCTTACCACCTTGGGGGGAATAAAACCCACCCTCTCGGCGAAGTGGTCGCCGGGCTCAGGCACCTCGGGACCGCCAAGTCCCGTACCACAGATCTACACCGTCCTAATAAAGGGACGGCCTCTGTGGCCCCTGAGGTTGCCAGGAGGAAGTCAGAAGACCTCCCCTCACGACCCTGACAAGCCGGGCGTTTGTATTCCGGGTCGCCATCCCTTACCACCTTGGGGGGAATAATACCCACCCTCTCGGCGAAGTGGTCGCCGGGCTCAGGAACCCTCGGGAACGCCAAGTCCCGAACCACAGATCTACACCGTCCTAATAAAGGGACGGCCTCTGTGGCCCCTGAGGGTGTACCTCCCCCGGCTCGAGTACGTGATGTACTCGGAGTGCAATGCCAGGGAGGTACTGTGCGCTCTTAGTAGGATCGAACCTCCCCGCCGGGCCCTCCCCGGGACTAAGTCCCAGGTACTGCCCCAGCGGATCGTTGATTCGATCCCTTAAGCCCTCTCACCACGACAAGGTGGCGCACAACGAGAGGGTAAATTGAGGTTGGGTGCAAGCACCCAGACACTCGTTGCCACCATACTACAGCGGCTCTACATCCCGTGCCCCCCCCAACTGCGCCGGGCCACTAATAACCGGCCTCCGAATTGATTATAGTGAGGGGAGGTGGACCCTCACTAGACGGACACCAAGAGTCCAAGGCGCGGTATCCACTCTCGCCACGGCTCTTTTCAGAAGGGAACGGTAAACCGCCCAACCTTACGAGCCTGACACCCTCCGCGTGCGTTCGGGGGCGCGAGAGGGGGAGACCCCAGGGGATACCCACATCGCTGAATCCCGACGATCACGGACACCGCGCCCCGGACTGATGGCCACGCCATTCCCGGAGATGCTTCGCCAAGTGCGAACCACCCCCGGCCCGCCCACTTCCGATTTATTATACAGAGGGTAAGTGGACCTCTGTTCGACGTTTCATGTCCGAACTTATGCCCCCGCAAAGCGGCGTATCACAGTCGGCCATGAACCGTCTCCTTCCCGTGTCCCGCCTCCGTGTTTTTATACGTGGGGGAAGGCGAACCCCAGTTTGCACATGTGACCTTCAGGTCCTCGGACCGTCAGATCACATGCACCCTACCCGAAGTCTATGTCTGCGGAATTATTGAGGGGCAGACATAACCCCTACAGTGGACGGTTCGATGCCTCGCATTGCCAGCCTAACTCCCCGAAGGCCGCCCGGCGCCGCGCGACATTAATGCGTCCTCCTACCCGGACCCCTTTCATGCAAGGGGTAAACTAATCCCTAGCCATCCTCCGTTATTTATCCAGGGTGAGGATGGGACCCCTGTAGCGGTCTTAGTCCTCGGGCCAAAGGCCTTCGGCCAGTGTTCCGCTCGCGAGGAACGATGCCTGCGATTTTGGGAGCAGGCACGACTCCCTGAATTCGCTCTGGCCACTGGGCACTAGGCGAATAAGTACACGAACCCGAACGCGACGCGAAGTCTGCGGATTATCGAGGGCAGACTCAAACCCCCTCTGGCTCCGCTCTATGGCCGTGGCTCATGTGGCGGAACCTCCTACCCGAAGAACTAACGCCCGATGGCTGACTCGGTGCACCCGGGATTCCCGAGTCATGCCTACGCCTACCCGAGGCTCCCTGCAAACGGGAGCCAAGCTACCTAAGCGGACAGGGCCGTGCCAGAAGCCGTCACGCTGCCAGGGCGCCGAAGCTCCCAGCCGACCCGTGCCCGAAGACAATTTACCCCGAGGGGTAAAATGTCACGGGTATAGACTTATAGCTTTGGGACTTACAGCTGCATGCAGCTACAAGTTCCTCCGCCACCAGTCCACCCGATGCAAGGGAGTGAAGCTCCCTCGCCAGCGCTCTAAGCGCCGCGTGGCAGTTTCAGCAGAGACAGTTTCGGCCAAGTCGTGCTTCGGCTTTAAGGACTAAAGCCCCGGCCATACTCCGAAGAGTACTTTGCCGTTACCTCCGCCACGACTTATAACCTACTACTGCCTCCGATCCGCCGCCCGAAGTTCCACACCGGTGTGTGGACTTCGCCCGAAGCCAGAGCCCCGTCAGCCTCCGGGAGTACCCGGAGTTACCGACTCTCACCACGAGGAGGTGGGGTTGGCGCGTGGGCCGGTGCCCTTCTGAGAGTCAACCTAACCTAACCTAACCTAACCTAACCTAACCTAACCTAACCTAACCTAACCTAACCTAACCTAACCTAACCTAACCTAACCTAACCTAACCTAACCTTTTTTTTTTTTTTTTTTGATTTACGTGTGGAAAAATCCTTTTACGGATTCCCCCTTGAGTTGGGGGATATGTCGGACTCCGGTCTTATGCTACAGATGTAATTGAGCTGCCTAATACCGACTAAAAAACCACACGCTATTCTTCTCTGCGAGAGATAAGTCACGGCACGGGAGGCGACATATCATTACAGTGCCGCGCCGTGACTTTCGCATATCATTTTCACCTCTGGGTTTATTGTCTCCCTTCTTGGTAACAAGAGTTATTATTCCGCATTTCTCACGTTTCATTGTTCTGCCCAAGCTCATCAGGCGTAATAGAACACCGTGAGGTAAATGAATCCCAATGAAAAGCCCGGCAGAGATCTCCTCACCCACAAGGGGAGCTATTGGAGATCCCCGTGAGACCCTCATCAGGAAACAAAGTCCTCTAAGTTCTTAAAAGAACTGTTTGTCAAAGTATCATAATGATGATTTCTGCTTGTGATTAGAAATCTAATCCCGTCGTAGATGCGCTGGTGGTCGTCTTCTACGCCTTGTCCGTCTTGTGAGGATTTCTCGTCTTCGTTCTGTCTCGTTTTTCTCTTTGATAGAGATAACTTCTTGACAGAACGTGCAAAAGGTACTTTTGACCGAGGGGTCTGTTAGTATTGCAGACATGATAGAGTGCAAGTTTACATGTGGACCTATAAGTTGTATTAATAAGTCTCGCTGTGTTGTAAACGCAGAGCATTCGTAAAGAGTGTGGTCAGCACCATCCTTTGATGCACCGCACTCCCAGCACTTAGCACTTCCTTCCTTTCCTATTCGGTGTAGGAAGTCCCCAAATACACCATGGCCGGTAATAATTTGTGCCGTGCGGTAATCCAATGTACCGTGTTCCTCCAGCTCTGCTTGCCATTCTGGTAGTAGATCTCGTAATGCCATAATTACTCTATGTCCTGAACTTATGTTAGTTAATTTGTATAATTCCTTTTTCCAGTCCGCCAGTATCTTTTGATTCTCTTCTTTTCGAAGTTGTACACTAATTTCGTTAGTGAGAACTCGATGTTGATTTTCAATCCGCTTCTTGAAGTTATATCTACGTGCCAGGGACACCGCCTCTAAGTGTAGGGGAGGTAAACCAGCAAGTATACACGCCGCATCTGTTGCTGTAGTTCGATAAAGTCGTGCTACTCTAACCGCCAGTCTTCGTTCGAAGCGTCGTATTTCTGCTAATGCCAGCCGATTGTGTTGAAGCTCGTCAGCCCACACAGGAGCCCCGTATAGAATTATACTGCGAACTGCAGTGGCGTACAACTTTCTTGCCTTCCACACCGGACCACCTATGTTTGGCATGAGATGTCCGAGAGAAATTGCAGCTTTAACCGCCTTTGGCACAACTGACTGGAAGTGCGTGCCAAAGGTCCAGTTTTCATCTAAAGTCAACCCCAAATATTTTATATAGGGGGAAGTTTGCACAGGTGTGTTGCCGACTAGTAACATGTGTTGAGGAGCCTTGCACGTGTAATTGTGGAAGAAGACAGCCTCCGTTTTAGACGTTGCGACGGTTAAACCGAGGCTTTTAATTGTCTCAACGACAATATGTACTGCTAGTTCAGATTTGACTACTGCCTCTCTCCAGGAGAGTCCCGTGGAGAGCACCAGCGTGTCGTCCGCATAGCATATAGTGTTACAGCCACTAGGTATAGGTGCCTGTAATACCGCGTCGTATGTCAGAATCCACAGGGTTGGTCCAAGTACCGATCCCTGGGGAACACCGCGCTCGACCGTTTCCGTGACGAGAAATCCGTCTCTGTTATTGTAAGTAAGTGTTCTTAGCTGTAAGTAGTCCTGTAAGATATTAACTAGGTATCTTGGTAATCGTAATTTTCGCAAAGCACCCATAATCACCGGCCAGGGAATGGTGTTGAACGCATTGGCAATGTCCAGAGATGTGGCCAATACAGTTTCTCCCTTCTCATTGCTTTTATGCACGTATTTCTTGACCGCCTGAATTGCATCTATCGTTGAGTGTCCTTTTCTAAATCCGAATTGGTTAACACTCAGTCCTCTTCCAGTTGATTCGACCCACTCCGTGAGTCTACAGTTGATAATTCTCTCCATGAGTTTTCCCAATTCATCAATAAGACAGATAGGTCTAAAAGACGAGGCGTTGTCCAGTGGCTTCCCTGGTTTTGGTATTAGCACCAGTGAGGCTCTTTTCCACTCTCTGGGAAACACTCCTTCCCTTAGTAACCTGGTGAATACCCGACAAAGCCTAGGGAGGAGTATGTCTGCCGCCAGGGTAATTATTTTCCCTGGAACATTGTCCGGACCTGGGGCCTTGTTGGCCTTGATTCCTTTGATTGCCCTCGTGATTTCCTCTTCCGTGACAGTAGGGTCCTCTTGTTCTTCTTCCTCTCCAGAGTCAATATCCTCCAGGGGTGTAGGTATTACTGCTTGCGAGGTGTCCCTTGGGAAAAGTGTGGTTACAATTTCCGTGATCTGCTGTGATTCCAGCATTTCCGTAGCCGGTGGTCCTCTTCTTCTATATTGTCCGCTAATTATTTTATAGGGACGGCCCCACGGGTCTGAGTCAATGGTTTCCATTAACTCAGCCCACGCTGCTGTCTTAGCTGCTGTGATTGCAATTCTAAGGTTTCTTCTGGCCTCCCGATAGTCTTCATATGCTTGGTCCACTTCCTCTTGTGTACTTCTGCGCCTTCTACGGCACCTTGTAAAGGCACGTTGCTTGATCACTGCCTGTTTCCTAAGCGAGGCAATGCTCTCGTTCCACCAATATGCTCCTTTCACCCTTGTGTTTGAACATAATGGCATTGCCATATTACACGCATCCGTTAATATACGAGTTAGTTTTTTAGCTTCGTCCTCAGGTTCATCCGCAGGGATATCTTCGGGCCATGTTGCAGACTCCAGGGCCGTCATGAGTAAATCCATATTTAATTTCCGTAGTGCCCACTTCTTTTGGTCACTGTTTTTCCTTGCGTCCGTAGTACGATTTCCGCTTGTCGAGATGATCATTCCCACATATCTGTGGTCCGACAGGGTTTCTAATTCCTCCCAGACTCTCCAGTTACAAACATGCTTGACAGCACTGTAATTGGCCCATGTGATGTCCACAGTGGATTCTCCTCTCCAGGCCACACAGGTGTTAACATCTCCCCGGTTTACCAGAAGGAGTCCTAAGCCAGAGGCCCAGTCCGCGAGGAGACGACCCTTTTGGTCCCAAAACTTACATCCCCATTCCGGGGACTTGGCGTTAAAGTCCCCTCCAAGGAGAATGGGGGTAGCCGGTGTACGCTTAATAAAGTCGCTTATTTCTTCCAGAGATGTCTCCATGTCCTCAAGGTTTATTGATGGTGGCAAATATGTGGCCATCACGATTATATTTCTCCATTTAGCTGCAGTCCATCCTGTTCCGCTTGTGATAGGGTTACATGCATTATCATTGCCCAGCCAGAAAATAGCCACGCTCCCCGCTGGGTCACTCATCCAGTTTGGATGCTTATCCGGTATATTGAAAGGCTCCGAAATGAGCGCAATCCCCCCGCCACACTCAGCGAGTGTGTGGAGCAGTAGGTCTTGCGCTCTCCTCGCATGGTTAGTGTTAATTTGAATTAAAGTTGTACTAGCCATTAAGTTCCTATTCCGTGTGCATGGCCTCCTCCTGGCCACTAATCTCTGGTGCAAGTTTTGGTGCTTCCGGTACCTCCTGTGTTTCTACTTCCATCACTTCCTTGGAGAGCTGTGGTGGATTTCCATCGTCTTGTCTATTAGTATTCGAAGCTGGTTGTGTTCGAGGTTGTCTTCTATTTGTCTTGGCATTACATGCTGGTCCTCCCATTTTGTGCCTGAATGGTTTCTTCAGTTCTTCACAAATCAGACATTTAGGTAGGTTCTTACAGGTTACTGCAGTGTGGTTAGTTTCCCCACATCTGAAGCAACTGTTTGAACGGTCTATAGGACTGTTACAGTTTTCACGGACATGTCCCTTTTGTAGACACCGGAAACATTGTAATGGTCTTGCAGGTAGAGCTTCTATTCTTGCGGAGACCCATCCTATTTGTATTCTCTTCTTCTCGATTAGTTGGTTAGCAACGGCTACCGGGCACTTAAGTACTGTCGTGTAAAGTCCGTTGTATGATCTCCTAATTTCACCTAATTTAAGGTCCTCCTGCCTGCAAGTTTCAAAACTTGTAAGTACTGCATTAATGACATCATCCTTACGTGTATAATCATCCAGATCCCTGATTCGTATATCCGCGGTTTTCTGTGGACACGCTATCCTAACCTGTTGCACACTTGCAAGTGCCGTAGAAAGTTCTTTTGCAAGAACTTTTGCCTTCTCGTTATGATTGTCTCCCTTGATCTCATAAATGATGGAGCCTGTAATACCTCTCTTGGGTCGCAGGCTATCGATTCCAAGTTTCTTTAAGTCTATCCTGTCTTTGGCCATTTTCAGGATCTCCTGGTATTGACCATTTTCGCAAGTGATCGATACGGCCGCCGAATTAGGTGTTTTGCGCTTGGTCGTCTTGGGTTTAGGCTGCTCCGGTGCTTTCTTGCCACTCGTTGTCCTACTTCCTTGTCCGACTGTCTTATTACTGTTTTTTGTTTTTCTTCCAGCTACTGTTGCCCATGTCTCCACGCCAGGGCTTTCCTTGCTTGTGCCTGCTATAGCAGTTGCCGATCTAGGGTGTTCTGATGCTGTCACCGGTTTGCTCTTAGAGCTTTCTTTGTCCGTACCTGTAGTTGCCTGGCTTGATCTAGGCTGATTCCTGGTTCGTGGCTCCCCACTGGATTTTCCTGTGCACCACGAATGGAAGAGTTCATCTAAATATTTAAAATGAACAGATGAGATTGCGTTGGTGGAAATCTCACTAGCTTCCCTGTCTTCATTGTATCGTAAAGTGCCACCTGCTTTGTTCGTTGGTTTTTTAAAAGTTGTTTTAGTAGAAACTACCTCGCTGGTTACCACTTTAGAGGTACCGGAAATTGGACCTGTGGTAGTCTTATATGGTATAGGGTCTTCCCGCCTCTTTTTGGATTGAGGAGGCTGCGTAGGTGAGATCTGTGCGATTGTCTCCCGCAAAGTATTTACTTCTTGTTTAAGGTTTTTATTTCTTCTTGTGCCTTGTGCAATTCATTAAGGAGACTCATGGTCTCTTGTCCTGTCGAACCGTCCGTGTTAAGTCTTGTCAGCATAGTGGTGACATTTGCTCGTGTTCTGCATGCGATTTCTCTCAGGGCCTTAGAGTATTCGCCCTTAAGACCTTTGGAAACCCCGGAAACTCGAAGTACCACTGCCATGTCCCGTAGGACTGTGCTGGCAAGGTCCCGAGATGGTGCATTCCGATTATCGTCCAGGAAATCTTCTTCGAGCTTATCTGCTCTTTGTTGCGAACGTGCTGAGATGGGGTGATTTGCATTGAGTATGCGACTCTCCTCCTCTTCCATAGCAGCTGCTCTTTCAAGTGCTGAGGTTGCATCATTTCTTTGTTCCGCAGTTCTCTTTCTGCCGATGATAACTCTCTTCCTTTTGCCGAGTGGCATATTCATGCGTTCGTCATCTCCTTCGATGGACCCTCCGTAATCCGAGCCGAGGTCTCCAGTACCTCCTGAGAGATAGCTGGAAGCTGGCGAGGTCGTTCTTTGTGAGGGTGTTCCCCTCTCTGATAAGTTCTCTCCCATGCTACGAGATAACAGGCTCCTGCCCGTATCTTTGCTCTTAGCTGTCTTCTTTGACGAACTGGTCTTCGCAGACACATTATCATCTACCCCCCCTGCGCTGCAGGAGGTAGATTGCCCGTCGTTGGATAACGACAAGGGGGGAGCCGGGACGCTACCCTCCCCCTGCCGACTACTGGGTGTCCGAACACCCTGTAGCTGTAAGTTTTCTTCTTTCTCATTGTCCATATTCATAGTTGTTGAATTGGTTTGTGTAAGGTGTCCTTCCCTAGACTGGTTGGAGCCCAATCCTTTCGAGTCCAGTCTACCCGTGTTCCGCAGAAGAAGAGCCCGAGCTGCAAATATTTTCCAGTGGCCTCTTCTTAATTTCTTCAGGTGATGTCCTCCTGTGTCCAGCGATGTTATCCTGTCCTTCCTTGCGGGGTCCTCTTCTGTGCGCTCTTAGCAGAAAGCAACATGCTTTCTGTGCCCCCTCACCACGACAAGGTGGCGCACCTCGAGGGGGAACCTAACCTAACCTAACCT